>NW_028246491.1:0-17157 GCF_964263255.1 Lissotriton vulgaris
TTGTGTCCTTCCACTGCTTATTTTCAGGCACTCCACAAGAGGGCATGTTTTCCACCTGTCTCCCTAGTGTGCTTCTCCCCCTTACTCTGTGTTGTAACTGGACCGGTCACTCCTCCACGCACTGCGCACACTCCCCGTGGGTGTGCCCTTGCTGCCCCGTTCCCGCCGCTGCTCGCAGCTGTGCCCCTGACCATGAGGCGTGGTCTCTGCTTCTGGAGCGCAGCGCCGCTTCTGCTGCCTGCGTGACCTTTTGTTCCTGCCTCTGCCTCTGCACTTTCGTCTGTCCCCCCTGTGTTGGGACTGCTTTCCCCCGCTTTGCCCAGCCTTTTTCCTTCCTGCCAGTCTCTTGCCCAGTCCGCCGTTTTCCCGCCGTTTTTCCCGCCGTTTTTTTCCCGCTGTGCCCCCGCCACCTCCCCGCTCCCCGCCGCTGATCCCCTGCGGCCCAGCCCCCCTCCACCAGGAGCCTTCCCATTCGCCGCCCCGCTCCCGCCTCCCAGCTGCCCCTCCCTGGCTCCGCCCCCTCCACTCTCCTCTTATGGCCGAGTGGCCAACGCGCAGCGTGCACGCGCAGCAGGCGCGCCCTTTGCGCGCCGAAGGTGCACCAAAGGTAAGCCCGTCTGAGCCCGTCCGCGCCTGGACCGCGCCCAGTGCCAGGACCTCTGGGCCCCGCAGACACCAGCCCACCCGCCGGACCTACGACGCCGCCACCCTCAACGCACTCAACACCGGCCGAATCCCGGGTTGCTACCGAGCCACCCCGAGACGAACCCACGGACCCTTCAGCTGCCACGCCTGCAAGTTCACCTGCATCCGGACCTGTCCCGCACCAACACCCGCCAAGCCGAACACCAGCAGCAACTACCTGAAGTGCATCCTCCTCAACACCCGCTCAGTCCACAGACACGCCATCGAACTCTGGAACCTCCTCGACACCACAGCTCCTGACGTCGCCTTCCTCACGGAAACCTGGATGAACGACTCCTCAGCGCTCGACATCGCCATCGCCATCCCAGAGGGCTACAAGATCACCTGAAGAGACCGCGACAACCAGACTGGAGGAGGCATCGCCATCATCTACAGGGACACTATCCGCATCAAGACCAACACTGGCGACACCCTGACAACCGCCGAACACCTGCACTTCCAGATCCACACGGACCCCAAAACCACCCTCAGAGGCACCCTGATCTACCGACCCCCGGGACCACGCACACAATTCAGCGAGGACATCGCCGACTTCATCAGCCCGCATGCCCTCCCCTCCGCTGACTACATCCTCCTGGGGGACATCAACTTCCACCTGGAGAACAACAACGACCGCAACACCATCACCCTGCTCGACAACCTCGCCAACCTCGGTCTCAAGCAGCTGGTGTCCACCCCCACCCACCTCGCCGGACACACACTCGACGCCGTCTTCTCATCCAGCAAAGACATCGCCTTCAGCCACGCCACCGGACTCCACTGGACGGACCACAGCTGCGTCCACTTCACCTTCAAAAGAACGACGATCCACCACCACCAGCAACAGGTTGCTCGAAGAAGCTGGAAGAAGATCACAGCCGACCAGCTCGCCGCTTCCCTGAGCCAGCACCCTCCCGCCAGCTCAGCGAACCCCAGCCAGGCCGCCGACAACCTCACGAAGTGGATCAGCAACTGCGCGGACGAACTCGCCCCACTGAGGACCCCGCCCAGCAGACCCGGCAGCAAGAAGGCCCCATGGTTCACCAACAAACTCAAGAGCTCCAAGAAGAACTGCCGAGCCCTCGAGAAAGCCTGGAGAAGGGAACCAACACCGGACAACATGACCACCCTCAAGCTTGCCACCCGGAAGCACCACCAACTGATCCGCATCACCTAGAAAACTGCATTCAAGGACCAGCTGGACAACAGCGCACACAACTGCAAGGAACTCTTCAACATCGTGAAAGAGCTCTCCAACCCCATCGCCGGAAACAACGACATCAACCCATCGCAAGACCTCTGCAACTCCCTCGCCTCCTATTTCCACAACAAGATCGCGGAAATACACAACAGCTTCAGCACTCAACCGACGAACGCCACGCCGAACCACCGCCCCCCACCACCACCCTCCGCGCCTGGACTCCGATCAGCACTGAAGACACCGTCCGCATGATGAACTCCATACACTCCGGATCTCCAACCGACCCCTGCCCTCACCACGTCTTCAACAAGGCCGACGCTGTCATCGCACCCAACCTGCGGGACATCATCAACACCTCCTTCGACACCGGCACCTTCCCGGAGAGCGGGAAGCACGCCGAACTCAGCGCCCTACTCAAGAAACCTACAGCGGACCCCACCGAACTCAAGAATTACCGCCCCATCTCGCTCCTCCCGTTTCCAGCCAGTCATCGAGAAGACCGTCAACAAACAGCTGGCCGCCTTCCTCGAGACAAATGGATCCCTCGACCGCACACAGTCTGGCTTCCGAGCCAACCACAGCACCGAGACCGCCCTCATCGCTGCCACCGATGACATCCGAGCCCTGATGGACAACGGAGAAACAGCGGCCCTCATCCTCCTAGACCTCTCCGCGGCATTCGACACTGTCTGCCACCGCACCCTAGTGCAGCGCCTCAGCAACGTCGGAATCCAGGAGAAGGCACTGGAATGGATCATCTCCTTCCTCGACGGAAGAACACAGAGAGTCCGTCTACCACCGTACAAGTCAGAGGCCACCGAAGTCATCTGCGGCGTCCCTCAAGGATCCTCGCTGAGCCCCACCCTCTTCAACGTCTACATGGGCCCCCTCGCGGCCATCGCACGCCAACACAACCTCAACATCATCTCCTACGCGGACAACACCCAGCTGATCCTCTCCCTGACCAACGACCCCGCCGCATAAGCGTGGGCGGAAAATCCGTTCCGCTCGCGGATTTTGCGGATTTTCGGGAAATCCGCAATCCGCGAGATTTGCGGATTTCCCGCAAAATCCGCAAATTCGCACGCAGCGGATTTTTTTGGCGGCGCGCGGCGTTGGTGATACAATTTTTGCGGCGCGCGGCGTTTATCATCGTTTGCCGAGTTGTTTTTTTCGATAGTTTGCGAGTGCTGCGCCATTTTGGATCTTGCTGTGTGATCCCGCGGGAATTGGCGAGCGCGATTACGTCATCGCGGCTTGCCAGCGAGAGTTTGTCAACGCGAGTACGGCGAGATCACGTCTCGCGGTACTTCGCAAATTGCGAGATTTGAGATGCGGCGCGCGAAAATATAAATTTGCAATTCTGCACAAGAAATCCACCAGCAAGCAGCATAAACCTTCTAGAAATGATGATTTTTATGTGAATAACTCCTTAGTTTGACATTTGCCTGCACTTTTTTAGCGAGGAGTCCATTTTGGGGAGGGGGGCAGGGGGGTGGGAGGAAGGAAGTGCCCCATAGTCTTCAACTTCCTGTTCCTGTTCAGCAGGCTCCTCCCAGTGCTTTGTCCATCTCCTGGTCACTTTTCATTCGGATGTGGACCTGGAAGGATTACCTTTTGTGGATGCTGCTGGATCTTTGGATTTGAGGCCTTTTTGACTTTCTTTGGATCACTGTTGGATTAGAAATTTTACAAGTAAGTTTGTTTGGGGCATTACAGTTGCTGCAACTAAAATTTTGGGATTTTCGATTTTTTTGCTGTTTTGGGGCCTTTTCCCAGGGGTACTCAGTGGTGGGTGGACTGATTCTTTCTGTGGGTTGTCTTGAATTTAAACATCATGGAGGCCATAGATGAATTGGGATTGTGCTGATTTTTCTGTGTTTTTCGATTTTTTTTTTTTGTAAAATTTTGTGTTTTTCGATTTTTGACCTGTTGTTGGGGCCTTGACCAGGGGTAGTGAGTGGTGCATGGGGCCTAGTCTTTCTGTGGGCTGTCTTGAATTTAAACATCATGGATGGAATGGGATTGTGCTGATTTTGCAGTGTTTTTCGATTTTTGGGGGTGTTCATGGGGAGGGACATGCCATGTGGCTGGTGGCCATTTTGAGTGCAGCTACAGGCACTGGCCATGTGCTGGCAGGCAAGTGGCCATTTTAAATGCAGGCTTTGTTGTTAGGCCTCCAACCATTTTGCCTACTTTTCAACCTTTATTTATGCCAGGGGTAGTGAGTCTTGCATGGGCCTAGTATTTCTGTGGGTTGTCTTGAATTTAAACATCATGGAGGCCATAGATGAATTGGGATTGTGCTGATTTTTCTGTGTTTTTCGATTTTTTTTTTTTGTAAAATTTTGTGTTTTTCGATTTTTGACCTGTTGTTGGGGCCTTGACCAGGGGTAGTGAGTGGTGCATGGGGCCTAGTCTTTCTGTGGGCTGTCTTGAATTTAAACATCATGGATGGAATGGGATTGTGCTGATTTTGCAGTGTTTTTCGATTTTTGGGGGTGTTCATGGGGAGGGACATGCCATGTGGCTGGTGGCCATTTTGAGTGCAGCTACAGGCACTTGCCATGTGCTGGCAGGCAAGTGGCCATTTTGAATGCAGGCTTTGTTGTTAGGCCTCCAACCATTTTGCCTACTTTTCAACCTTTATTTATGCCAGGGGTAGTGAGTCTTGCATGGGCCTAGTATTTCTGTGGGTTGTCTTGAATTTAAACATCATGGAGGCCATAGATGAATTGGGATTGTGCTGATTTTTCTGTGTTTTTCGATTTTTTTTTTTTGTACAATTTTGTGTTTTTCGATTTTTGACCTGTTGTTGGGGCCTTGACCAGGGGTAGTGAGTGGTGCATGGGGCCTAGTCTTTCTGTGGGCTGTCTTGAATTTAAACATCATGGATGGAATGGGATTGTGCTGATTTTGCAGTGTTTTTCGATTTTTGGGGGTGTTCATGGGGAGGGACATGCCATGTGGCTGGTGGCCATTTTGAGTGCAGCTACAGGCACTGGCCATGTGCTGGCAGGCAAGTGGCCATTTTGAATGCAGGCTTTGTTGTTAGGCCTCCAACCATTTTGCCTACTTTTCAACCTTTATTTATGCCAGGGGTAGTGAGTCTTGCATGGGCCTAGTATTTCTGTGGGTTGTCTTGAATTTAAACATCATGGAGGCCATAGATGAATTGGGATTGTGCTGATTTTTCTGTGTTTTTCGATTTTTTTTTGTGTAAAATTTTGTGTTTTTCGATTTTTGACCTGTTGTTGGGGCCTTGACCAGGGGTAGTGAGTGGTGCATGGGGCCTAGTCTTTCTGTGGGCTGTCTTGAATTTAAACATCATGGATGGAATGGGATTGTGCTGATTTTGCAGTGTTTTTCGATTTTTGGGGGTGTTCATGGGGAGGGACATGCCATGTGGCTGGTGGCCATTTTGAGTGCAGCTACAGGCACTGGCCATGTGCTGGCAGGCAAGTGGCCATTTTGAATGCAGGCTTTGTTGTTAGGCCTCCAACCATTTTGCCTACTTTTCAACCTTTATTTATGCCAGGGGTAGTGAGTCTTGCATGGGCCTAGTATTTCTGTGGGTTGTCTTGAATTTAAACATCATGGAGGCCATAGATGAATTGGGATTGTGCTGATTTTTCTGTGTTTTTCGATTTTTTTTTGTGTAAAATTTTGTGTTTTTCGATTTTTGACCTGTTGTTGGGGCCTTGACCAGGGGTAGTGAGTGGTGCATGGGGCCTAGTCTTTCTGTGGGCTGTCTTGAATTTAAACATCATGGATGGAATGGGATTGTGCTGATTTTGCAGTGTTTTTCGATTTTTGGGGGTGTTCATGGGGAGGGACATGCCATGTGGCTGGTGGCCATTTTGAGTGCAGCTACAGGCACTGGCCATGTGCTGGCAGGCAAGTGGCCATTTTGAATGCAGGCTTTGTTGTTAGGCCTCCAACCATTTTGCCTACTTTTCAACCTTTATTTATGCCAGGGGTAGTGAGTCTTGCATGGGCCTAGTATTTCTGTGGGTTGTCTTGAATTTAAACATCATGGAGGCCATAGATGAATTGGGATTGTGCTGATTTTTCTGTGTTTTTCGAATTTTTTTTTTTGTACAATTTTGTGTTTTTCGATTTTTGACCTGTTGTTGGGGCCTTTTCACCAGGGGTATTTGAGTCTAGCATGGGCCTAGTCTTTCTGTGGGCTGTCTTGAATTTAAACATCATGGAGGCCATGGATGGAATAGGATTGTGCTGATTTAGCAGTGTTTTTCGATTTTTGGGGGTGTTCATGGGGAGGGACATGCCATGTGGCTGGTGGCCATTTTGAGTGCAGCTACAGGCACTGGCCATGTGCTTGGCAGGCAAGTGGCCATTTTGAATGCAGGCTTTGTTGTTAGGCCTCCAACCATTTTGCCTACTTTTCAACCTTTATTTATGCCCAGGGGTAGTGAGTCTTGCATGGGCCTAGTCTTTCTGTGGGTTGTCTTGAATTTAAACATTATGGAGGGCATGGATGGATTGGGATTGTGCTGATTTTGCAGTGTTTTTCGATTTTTTTGTGCTCTATAACTGAACTGATGTTCCTCTGTCTTCCATTTTTTTTAGGTGCACAAGACTCAAGAGAACCACCAGTGCCAGGAAGAAGTCCTGCAGCGGTGTGTGTGTGCAGCATAACGTCACGCGACGTCACGTCTGGCCTCAGACAACTCTACAATTCGTGCAACTGCGGCCTGCTGTCTGACCTGCTCTGAAGAAGATGGCCCCGCCCCCAAAGAAAGTTCTCCGTAGCTCCTCTAGCAAGAAAGTTGCTAGTAAGGAGCAGAAGAAGCAAGTTACCAAGGAGGCTGGTGTGTCACCCGCCACTTTTTTTGGGAGCAAAAGAAAAAGTACGCCTGCAGCAGCAGGATCTGCTGGGGACCAACCTGAGAGCAGCACCCCTGCTCCATTGGGTTCAGTGCCTCCACCACCACGCCAACTTAAGTCAAAGCCCTTGAGTGCTTCAGAGGCAGTCAGTGTACTTCTCCAATCACCATCGACCAGTGATGTTGGCTCATCGCAAGAAAGTAGCAGCAATGTCCCTGAATCAACACAGGTTGTTGTAACTCATCTGACAAGTGTTGAACAACCACAGCCGCAACAACAACACCATGTGCAAGTACACGCCCAAGTACATGTGGAAGGAGAGGCAGCAAAAGGAGATGCGCAAGCAAAGGTGCATGGACGTTCACAAGTGCCCACAATAGTTGTTCCTCCCGAAGTAGGGGCACATTTGGAAATCGACAATGAAGCTGAGGTATCATTGGAAGCCACTCCTCCTGATGATCATTCATTGTCTTCCACATCCCTAGCAAGGAAAAGATCAAGGGGGGTGTCTACATCTTCTTCAAGCCCACCTCGTTCTGGTGCAAGTGATCTGTCTTGGGAACCACGACAACTGCGGTCTGACAGTGAGGCAGAGGCACACCATGATCTGCCACCGGTACCTAAGCGTAAAAGGAAGGTCGTCCAAAAACTCAAACCTATGGAGTGTGATGAGGCTCAACAAGAAGTGACAGATACTGCTGGTGATGAAGCCTCTCACGATGACGACGAGGCAGTCATCACAAAGGTCACTGCAGCCCCACCGGGCATGCAGCAAAGAGACATTTTGACCCTATCCCGAGAAGCTGCTGAGCGTGATGATGATGTCGGCGAGGAGGCAATGGAAATGGAATCATTAGATTTGGAGTTAAGTAGTACACCAAAACCTACCGCTTCCATATTTCTTCCTCGCAAGAAGGTACCCACCTCGTCCTCGACCTCAATTCGTGGTGGTGAAAGTGCAAAACGTACTGAAGTTCGGCAATCCACATCCTCCACTTCATCTGTCATTAGCAGCAGGACCACCACCACCAGTATCGACGCCTCCTCCGGCGGCGGCCCCCGAAGACATTTCAAGTCTCCAGTTTGGGACTTCTTTAGTGTTTGCCCAAAAAAGGCAAACGTAGCCATTTGTAGCCTTTGTAAGCTTCGATATAGTCGTGGTAAGCTTGGTTCTAACTATGGTACCGGAGGCCAGAGAGGTCATCTTGAGAGAAGGCACCCTCTCGAATGGTTTCCGCACCTAGAGGCGGTCAAGAAAGCCGGAATTGCACGTAATGAAAACGTTGATTTGTCATCTGCTGATGACGAGGAGGTAGAAGAAGACGATCCAAACACTTCACTTACACCCAGTTCCCATGTCAGCAGCACACCCCATGGGAGCCACACTAAGAGTGTGGGAGAGAGTGAGACATCAATGCGGAAAAGTTCATCAGCGAGCGTAACTGGGTCGAAGAGATCATCATCCCGTAAATCATTGGTCCAGGGCAACATTAAAAAGATGTTGTTTACAGAAGCGCAATATGAACGCAACCACCCAATGACCCGTCTGTATAACACTAAGCTGGCTAAAATGCTAGCTCTGGACCTTCTCCCTTTTTCTTTTGTCGAAGGGGTTGGTTTTCTAGAATTAGTGGCAGTGCTCTGCCCTAAATGGAAGGTTCCTAGCCGGTTCTATTTTGCCCGAGTTGCGGTTCCAGCACTACATGAAGATGTTCTGAAGGCGATTGGGGCAGCTTTGCAGAAGAGTGCTGTTCACACTATACATCTGACAACAGACATGTGGACCAGTGGCGCAGGCGCTGATTACATGTGCATCACTGCACACTGGGTCTCTTTTTCAGGGGCTAAAGCAAAGCTAAACTCAGGTGTTGACACTAACACTGTTTTTAAAGGTGCTCGGAAACATGCAACACTAGCCATGTTTGGTTTGGAGAAACGTCACACAGCAGAAAACATTTTGGATGTCTTTAACACAAAGGTCCTTAACTGTCTGTCCCCACTAAAACGCAAGGTTGGTTATGTTTCCACGGACAATGGCTCCAATATAGTTAAGGCCATGAGGGACGGTTACTATTTCAGAGTGCCGTGTTTGGCGCACTGTATAAACCTGGTTGTCCAAAAATTCTTGGGTAATAAAGACAGTGCAGCGTGCAGTGTATTGGAGAACTGCCGAAAAATTTGCAAGCATTTCAGGCATTCTTTTAAGGCCCGCAAGCAGCTGAGGAGCATGCTATATCAATGTCAAATGCCAGTGAAAGCACTCATCCAGGAGGTGGTAACACGTTGGAACTCAACCTTCTACATGCTTGAGCGTCTGTATGAGCAGTATACGCAACTCGATCAATATTTCTTGAAAGAGGGTATAGAGGAGCTGAGGATGGGTGGGCCGCAATGGAACATAGTTGAAAGCCTAACACGCATGCTTCGTCCTTTTGAGGTCTTCACGCGTGCAGTCAGCAAGGAGGACTCTAATTTGGGAAAAGCTATCCCATTGTTGTACATGCTGGAGGACCAACTGAAGGAGGTGTGTTCTGTGTTTCGAAAAGATGACAAAAAGAAAGGCTCTTCTTTGCTTCTGGCTGAGCAATTATTAGAGCTCCTACAAGGTGATGAACGTCTTCAAAAGATCCACTCAGAACAGCATTACATTTGTGCTACTATTCTGGATCCACGCTACAAAAAGGCGCTGGCAGGCAGAGCATTCTTTGCTTTTGCTGATGAAGATGTTACAAAGTACAAACGTTGGCTAGCCTTGTCAGCCAAGAAGTTTGAAACAGAACGGCTGGAAATTGAAGGAAATGGCAGTACATCAGCAGGCCATCCCCAGTCAAAACAATCCACTTCTGCACCTGTGGCTGTGGCACAAGTGACCTCTCAGCCGTTAAAGACACCGGCAACCGCATCATCTGCACGAAAGACAGCAGAAACATTGGAGGCTGAAGAGGATTGGCTAGCTCTGCGTGGGTTTGGTTCTCAAAAGGCCAGAGGCACAGCAAGAGCTACGCAAAGTGGAGGAACCTTGGAGGAGGACCTTGAGTCGATGGTGAAGGACTATCTGAATGACTCCACAGAGGTCTATGTTAATTCTGACCCATTGGCGTATTGGCATGGGAAAAAAGAATTGTGGCCACAGCTCACCAACCTGGCTTTAAACTACTTGTCTTGCCCACTCGCAAGTGTGTCTTCTGAACGGGTTTTCAGTGCGGCTGGTGGGATTGTAACTCCCAAACGGAGCCGCCTCTCGCCCAAAAATGTGGAGAGGTTAACAATGATCAAGATGAATCAGCACCTCATACCACCAGATATAAGAGTACGAGAGAGCGTGCCGGATGAAGAGGAGGTGGCCAGCACCATAGATGAGGGAATTTCTACTCTGTCAGGTGGCACTGACCTCACCCGGGCTGAATTCGCAGAGTATGATGACGAAGCCTTATTCTTATTCCTGGACCGTGATTCCGACTTCGAGCCCTGAAAATGAGACAACGAATCAATAACTTTCTTTTTCATCCTTATTCACTTTTATTCCTGTGTGTCTGTCTTTCTTTGTTGTGCACAGTTAATATAATTCAAACTTTAATCAGATTATCACAAAGACAAGCCCATCAGCAGAACTGTCTTCACTTGTTTGCTAATTTATTTGAAGGTGCCGCAGTCTGCATTCCTCAGGTTCACAAGTTCAGAAGAACATGCTCCTCTATCCTCCTCCTCCAGACTCCTATTTCCATCAAAGCAGAGGGCTGGTTTACGCCCAATGAAGAAAGACTCAGCACTTGTGGGGGTGTTGTTCTACCTCTTTGCAGGTGAGTTGACGGGTCTGGGGCCATTGCTGGGAAGCACTAAAAGTGGTTTGTGCCAAATCCGAGGCGGAAATTTTTTTGTGTTTTTGATGACTTGCTTGCCTTTGAGGTGCTCTTAGGGGGGGTTCCGTCTGTTTGTGGGTGAGTTTCATGGTCTGAGAGCATTGCTGGGACACTCTAATCTTGATTGCATTTGCTTTTCAGGAAATCCGTCGTGCCAACCCCGACTTATGGCCTAGCTACGCAGCGCGTTTGGACCGAAGGCCCAGAAATATTGCAAGTATGAGATTTTGCTTTTGGCCTGTTTGGGGGTGTTATGCTTCTTGGCGGGTGGGTTGCCGGGTCTTGGGGCATTCCTGGGAAGGTCTAATACCGGGTAGAAGTGGTTGGGACAAAATCCAGGCCGATTTTTTTTTGGGCTATTTCAGACATTTTGCTCTATGTAGCGTTTTCGGGGGCCTGTTTGGGGGGCTTGCTGGTGTTTGCGGGTGAGTTTCGTGGTCTGGGAGCACTGCTGGGACACTCTAATCTTGATTGCATTTGCTTTTCAGGAAATCCGTCGTGCCAACCCCGACTTATGGCCTAGCTACGCAGCGCGTTTGGACCGAAGGCCCAGAAATATTGCAAGTATGAGATTTTGCTTTTGGCCTGTTTGGGGGTGTTATGCTTCTTGGCGGGTGGGTTGCCGGGTCTTGGGGCATTCCTGGGAAGGTCTAATACCGGGTAGAAGTGGTTGGGACAAAATCCAGGCCGATTTTTTTTTGGGCTATTTCAGACATTTTGCTCTATGTAGCGTTTTCGGGGGCCTGTTTGGGGGGCTTGCTGGTGTTTGCGGGTGAGTTTCGTGGTCTGGGAGCACTGCTGGGACACTCTAATCTTGATTGCATTTGCTTTTCAGGAAATCCGTCGTGCCAACCCCGACTTATGGCCTAGCTACGCAGCGCGTTTGGACCGAAGGCCCAGAAATATTGCAAGTATGAGATTTTGCTTTTGGCCTGTTTGGGGGTGTTATGCTTCTTGGCGGGTGGGTTGCCGGGTCTTGGGGCATTCCTGGGAAGGTCTAATACCGGGTAGAAGTGGTTGGGACAAAATCCAGGCCGATTTTTTTTTGGGCTATTTCAGACATTTTGCTCTATGTAGCGTTTTCGGGGGCCTGTTTGGGGGGCTTGCTGGTGTTTGCGGGTGAGTTTCGTGGTCTGGGAGCACTGCTGGGACACTCTAATCTTGATTGCATTTGCTTTTCAGGAAATCCGTCGTGCCAACCCCGACTTATGGCCTAGCTACGCAGCGCGTTTGGACCGAAGGCCCAGAAATATTGCAAGTATGAGATTTTGCTTTTGGCCTGTTTGGGGGTGTTATGCTTCTTGGCGGGTGGGTTGCCGGGTCTTGGGGCATTCCTGGGAAGGTCTAATACCGGGTAGAAGTGGTTGGGACAAAATCCAGGCCGATTTTTTTTTGGGCTATTTCAGACATTTTGCTCTATGTAGCGTTTTCGGGGGCCTGTTTGGGGGGCTTGCTGGTGTTTGCGGGTGAGTTTCGTGGTCTGGGAGCACTGCTGGGACACTCTAATCTTGATTGCATTTGCTTTTCAGGAAATCCGTCGTGCCAACCCCGACTTATGGCCTAGCTACGCAGCGCGTTTGGACCGAAGGCCCAGAAATATTGCAAGTATGAGATTTTGCTTTTGGCCTGTTTGGGGGTGTTATGCTTCTTGGCGGGTGGGTTGCCGGGTCTTGGGGCATTCCTGGGAAGGTCTAATACCGGGTAGAAGTGGTTGGGACAAAATCCAGGCCGATTTTTTTTTGGGCTATTTCAGACATTTTGCTCTATGTAGCGTTTTCGGGGGCCTGTTTGGGGGGCTTGCTGGTGTTTGCGGGTGAGTTTCGTGGTCTGGGAGCACTGCTGGGACACTCTAATCTTGATTGCATTTGCTTTTCAGGAAATCCGTCGTGCCAACCCCGACTTATGGCCTAGCTACGCAGCGCGTTTGGACCGAAGGCCCAGAAATATTGCAAGTATGAGATTTTGCTTTTGGCCTGTTTGGGGGTGTTATGCTTCTTGGCGGGTGGGTTGCCGGGTCTTGGGGCATTCCTGGGAAGGTCTAATACCGGGTAGAAGTGGTTGGGACAAAATCCAGGCCGATTTTTTTTTGGGCTATTTCAGACATTTTGCTCTATGTAGCGTTTTCGGGGGCCTGTTTGGGGGGCTTGCTGGTGTTTGCGGGTGAGTTTCGTGGTCTGGGAGCACTGCTGGCTATATATACTTTACTTTGCAAGAGGTTTGAAGCAAATCCATGGTGGCTGAGGGGACTTAGGGCCTAGCTGCAGAGCGCGCGCGGAGTGATTTGGGAAATTTGTGAAAAAGTGACTAAGTCCCCATTTTTGTACTTTTGCTCTTTGGCTGTTTGGGGGTCTTCTACTCGTTTTCTCCTGGGTTGACGGCTCTGGGGCCATTGCTGGGAAGCTCTAATACCGGATAAAAGTGTTTTGGACCAAATCCCAGGCGGAATTTTTTTTGTGTTTTTGATGACTTGCTTGCCTTTGAGGTGCTCTTAGGGGGGGTTCCGTCTGTTTGCGGGTGAGTTTCGTGGTCTGGGAGCACTGCTGGGACACTCTAATCTTGATTGCATTTGCTTTTCAGGAAATCCGTCGTGCCAACCCCGACTTATGGCCTAGCTACGCAGCGCGTTTGGACCGAAGGCCCAGAAATATTGCAAGTATGAGATTTTTCTTTTGGCCTGTTTGGGGGTGTTATGCTTCTTGGCGGGTGGGTTGCCGGGTCTTGGGGCATTCCTGGGAAGGTCTAATACCGGGTAGAAGTGGTTGGGACAAAATCCGCGCGGAAAAGCCTTTAGTTTTGGCACTTTTTGTAACTTAGGGTTCGTTAGGGTTAGCCCTAGCACCAGGATTGCATGTGTATCGGGGTGTTCTAGATTTTTCAAACTGAGTTCTGGGGTCTTAGAGCACTCGTGAGAATGTGTAATTTTGGTTGCAAGTCATTTGAAGAAAATCCATGGTGGGAAAGGGGGGATTTGGCATAGTTAAAGAAAGCCTTTGCCACTATTCTTAACTTAGGGTTCGTTAGGGTTAGCAGTATTTCTATTGCATGTGTTTGAGTGGGGGGGATTTCGAGTCTTGGAGCGATGCTGGCTATGGCTACTTTTGCTTGGTTGCTTGCAAGTGGTTTGAATACAATCCACGGGGGGTAATGGGTAATTAGGGTACTTCGGCCTACTTTTACTTTCAAAGTAAGTTTTGTCTCCAGTTTTCTGCTAGGCCTCGTTTTTTGGGTGGGAGCACTGCTAGGAAGATCTATTTTTGTTCTAAAACACAGTTTACAGTACACCTAGCTTGAGGGGCAAGATCCGCTACATTAATTTGCCCATACTTACTTATCCTTCAAAAGGTGACTCAGAGTACGCACTTTCAAAAACATTGTACTGTCTGTCTACTAGGAAAAACAAATTGTGACTTTTTGCACTCCACAGCCTACATACCTTATATTTATTTATCAGTGGTGTTGTAATATTATATCACTTCCTGTTTTTCGTTGAATAATTACAGGCCGGGTTTCAGTCTCTGCAATGGGGAAAAAAGGATGGAGTCAGGCTTCACAGTAGCGAGCCACAATTCAGCATCAGGCAGGCAGTGGACAGGGTGTCTTCTGGTGACCAACATCGGTGGACGAAGCGTCGGCTGCAATGGAGGAGTGCCGCTAATAGGAGGATTTTTTTTCTGCGGGCAACTTACTTACCACTTCCAACAGGACCACTACAACCACACATAGATACAGTATCCCTTGCCTTTTTCTCTGACTGTGACTGCATTTCTTTGCTCTCTCTCGGCTTCTACATTGATCCCTTAACACATCACTTAGTCCACTCCACTATCTGCACCACACATAGTCATTTGTAAGTGCTCCTACGTAATTCGCAAGTCGCAGCACGCCCCAGGCCGTAGAGGACTGGGATGGCCCCAATGATGAAGCATGTCACCAAGGGGCAACCCTGGTGAGTGAGGGGACACCTAGAAAAAAAGCAATTTCTCCTTTTCTATCTACTATACCTTCTGTCAGGTTACGCAGCCCCTAAGCGCCTACCGTACTATGAAACTACATTTCCCATGAGTAGGCGGGAGACTTGCAGACTATTTAGTGAGACTATATGAGAGTACCCTTGTATGTTAGGACATCACTTCACTGATGCCTGTCTTGTCTTCTCTTACAGGTATCCTTTCCCTGCTGACCCTACCTTTACCCATCCCACATTTTTTATTTTAGTTTGTTATTTTTCTCCCTCGCCTAATGCCTCGAACACCCTGTGTTTACACTTCTGGGTGTTGGTGACATTTGGAGGTGGAACCATATTTGCATCGACTGGATCACGGGGAGTAAACGTGACACCTTCCAGACCAACCCCATTGAGTGTTGTTGTGAATGGATTTATAGTGACCAGCAAGGCTCTCGGGTATCTGGCTACAGAGACCTTATGTTGAATATAGTTATCAATAATTCCACACAGGCCCTGTACTGTCGCATTCTTTCTTTCCACAGTTGTCGATGATATATTCTTACTCTGCTTGACAAAGAACCATTGCTAATGTGAAAGAACTTCAACCGAATTAGTAGTTATACTTTACCATTTGTTAGGCTACAATGTGGCACTGCTCTACTGTACTTCTGTCACCTGCTATATTCTCAGTTGTACCGTTGAATTGCTCAGGAGGACAAACCAGATTTCATTTTCTTTTTTTTCATAGGCATGCAACTGCCACTGTGGCACACCACTACTACCACCGCTATGAGGAAATTTTATCCGACCAAGATTGCCAACGTTATTCGGTGTTTCCCGTGGAGCCAGCCCTGGGCCTAGCCCTACTTTCAAACACAAATTACAGGTAAGATAAGCGTTTGGTGGTTTGGGGGTATAATGGAGTATTAGTACGAGAGACGAGAGCCTGAAGGTAGTACTACTAAAGTCCTAGGACTCTTGGATTCACTTCACTTAGTCTGTGAGAGGCACTTAGTGTTGAAAACATTTGGGCATTTACACTTAAAGGAAGAAAATGGAACTAAACTTTCAGGAAAACAGTCAACGTTAAACCCCCACCCACCAGGCAAGCAGTAAAAAACAGGTATGCTCAGATAAAGTTTGAAAAAGTATATTTATATCCCTAACAAAATAATCTCCCGCAAGACCCTCCCTAACCCCAACGATTGTCCTTCAAAAGTCCCCAAAAACCCAACTCCCAATTCCCACCCCCCAAAAGTCTCTAAAAAAGGGGCAAGGGACACTAGGGGTGGATGCTGTTCACTTTTTGGGCCAGGGCATCATGCTCCTCGCGGAGCAAGGCGAGCTCCTGCTGAAGGCGGGACACCATCAGGGTGGTGCGGCGCAGGCGTGCCTTCACTGCCTTGCAGGTGCAAGGCCTGTGAGAAGCAGCTGTTGGCCTTGCTGCTCGGCGGTGGCGTTTGCCTTTGGCAGCCCGGCTCAGTCTCGGTGGACCACTGTGCTGGGTCACGGTGGCAGCCGGTGAGGCCACGGAGGACGACGTTGTCGTTGTTGTCGACCGCACACTTTCCACGTCCTCCAGGGCCACCAGCCGCCGATATTCCGCAACAGTGGCCTCGATTCTCCGTTGCCGGGCCGCTCTAGCCAGCTCCTTCCTCCTTGTTCGTTTGGAAGGAGAACCTATATGAAGAAAGAAAGACATAGTCTGTAACCAATGCTCTTTAAGATTAACTCAATCATTCAGCAGAAATGTGTGCTGCAGTACAACTAGCAACTTGCAAGCGCATTACATAACTATTGAGGCCAGTATCTATCTAACCTCACACTTCTTCATCCTTGCTCTAACATTAGTGGGAGTTTAAGGAACAAATTCTATGAGCACTGTGGACTTCCATTGGAGTCGACTATGAAAGTACACCAGTCTTATTCTTCTTCTTGTCTCTTGTTTTGGAAAATTGGTACGTTATTTTCTGCAAGCCGGCATAATGCCAGCGCGGTAAACTTGCACCCGAGAAAAAGAGACGCACGCCATGAGGAGTGACCTAGACTTGCGTTGCCGTTGCGTTACTGTACCCGTCCAGTACATGCAGGTGGTGAATCTCTTACTTTTCTATTACGGGTGGCACTGAGAATACTCTGTTACAACTCAAGGGCTACTGCTTAATTAATTTAACTTTCACCCTACAGTGGAAATGAGTACTAGAAATGGAAAATTGAAGAAGATAAATAATCTGATTATCTATCACTTCACATGGGATGTTTTTGCTTATATATGGGATGACTTTAGGTGCTTTGCTTTTTATTGAGTGACAGGCAGTGATACATCCACACATGAATGACTGAGTACTACTAAACTTATTAAGAGAGGTAGGGAGTGGCCACCATAATAACCGGATCTATGCAGTGCTTGCAATACAAACTACTGCTACTATTTATGGTAGTATTTGGACAAAATTAAAAGTTCTTTTCCTTGCCTTTCCTACACTGGAACGGACGTGCGGGTGCAGTGTTAGTGTTACATGCTCTTCAAAGTTACACTTACTTCATCCACTGACCGTCTACTCTCTCTAGATCATGGGTACTCACAAACTTTCTCTCAGGGGCTACATTTACAG